>NC_136070.1:222013881-222018881 GCF_964261635.1 Lissotriton helveticus | reverse complement strand
TTAATAAAACTTTTCATTGGTTCATTTTACTTTTCTTATTGTAATGATGAAAGGCTTGGTCATATGACCTAAAAATTACGCTTTTCATTACTTCCGAACATTATTTTTTCTTAAATATATGTTATAATGTTCCAGGCTAATGTACTTTCCCGGAAATTTTACAACTGTCCTGCAAGTAAAATATATTCTTTTTTCGAGAAAAAGAGCGTTTCTTCGTCCCATGACGGAGCCGTTGAGCAAAAGAGGGTCGACCTGCTGTCTTAGTCGCCGATAAGCCTGAATATGAGATTCTTATCGATCACTTTATGTTGCAGGAATAGAAAACACAACAGCCCTTGACCATTTATCTTTACTGCGTTCCTTCGTATTATACCTTTTACCCTTCATGTAATTGGTCTGCTTTATTTCACTTGCCTTTTAATGATTCTAAAACAGTCACTATTATTAAAAACTTTACCAATGTATATACTACTACCATGTTTTCTTTTAAAAACCTTTATTGTGAAAATTTCATTATACAAATACGAGCCTATAACCACGTGGGCCTGCCACAGAGCAAACTGTAATCGTATATGATGAATAGACATTTACACTGTAGAGGAACGTAACGGGCGAGCCATTAGGTTGCAAGAACTAAGGTGTCTAACAGTTACGGAATCGGTGGACGTACATTTTATAATTAAAATACGACAGGGCCAGTTACAATAAAATTATCTAGATATACATTTGCGGGCAAGTACCATGGGTGACGTTAATTCGAACTTTCAACAGTACAGTAATCAATAACACATCAGAACTTAATATCAATAGGGATGTCGAAATATTCAATCAATTCTCGTCCCCGCCCGCCATGTGCTTCAAAACTGCATACGTATCTCGTGATTTCAAGGTTCTGCAACCAGTACACAACAAGGAGTTACGAGTCCCATTTATTCCGGCGCCATTTTGGGCGAGGACGAGCAGGTCCAGGATATAGTCAAAATGTCTCTACCAACCATCGACTATGATGATGTTCATATGCTGTATTTATTAGAGTAACACTCATCTGTCCACATGAAATTAATTTGCCACAATCTAAACATGTCATTTTAATCTTTCCAAAGTTCTTCTAAATATTTGGGACCGTTTCCCTTGCCTCTGAAGCTCTCAGTGCCACTTCTTTGATGAATGTACTAGCAGGTCAGGGGTTCTCCTCCAAATCTCTCTTTTATGCAGCACTATAATTAATTGGTGCCACCTCTCCATATGACGATGCATGGTATAGTTACCACAACTATATTTTTTTTCGGTTCCTCTGGAGAGTTCATCGTGGCAGATGAAGCGTGTAACGTACCGGGCATTTACCTTTTTTTGCATGTACAGGAAAGGAAAAAAAAATCGAGCGTCCGAGTTCTAAGGTGTCCCAGGGCCATTTTAGTGGACCAGGCCCAAATCCAAAGAACAGGCCGCCATTTTGAGAGTCCTCTTGCAGCCGCCTGTCGCTGTAGCATCAAGAGCAGCCGAAACTCAGCTGAATGGCAACTGAAACGGTAAAGGGGCGCCCCACTACAGCAGACGAGCCTCCACCTAGGAAGGCCCATTCACGCCGGCTCCCCCCCCCTTCGGGCACCCCACGCCGTTATTCGGAGCAGTATTGTAGGATGGCCACACCAGTGCGGCAACTTGCTAGACATCACCTCGGTGGTAACCGAATCTCAACGCCTTGTGGTGTCTCCTATTCAGAAAACATTGTTATGCTGCCTTCGACCTATTCGCCGCAAGTGCGCACACAACTCAACTGCATAGCTTGCTAGACACCACCTCGGTGCCATCCGGATCTTGGAATGTCAGCACCTTTTGGTGTCTTCTCTTCAGAAAATATTATTGCGCTGCCTTTGGCCCCATTCGCACATCAGTCCGCTACTGACGCCATCTCACAGGCTAATGGGGCGCCCCACGCCGACTTTCAGCATTGTAGAATAACCACACCAGTACAGCAACTTGCTAGACATCACCTCGGTGCCATCCGGATCTCAGCGCCCCACTGCAGATGAAGTGCCTCTCAACTATGAAACCACCACGGTGACATCCGGATCTTGGCGCGTTGTGCTGCCTTCGGCCTATTCGCACATCGGTCCGCTACTGACGCCATCTCACAGGCTAATGGGGCGACCCACGCCGAGTTTCAGCATTGTAGGATGACCACACCAGTACAGCAACTTGCTAGACATCACCTCGGTGCCATCTGGATCTCGGCGCCCCACTGCAGATGAAGTGCCTCTCAACTATGAAACCACCACGGTGACATCCGGATCTTGGCGCGTTGTGCTGCCTTCGGCCTATTCGCACATCGGTCCGCTACTGACGCCATCTCACAGGCTAATGGGGCGACCCACGCCGAGTTTCAGCATTGTAGGATGACCACACCAGTACAGCAACTTGCTAGACATCACCTCAGTGCCATCCGAATCTTGGCATCTCAACGCCTAGTGGTATCTTCCATACAAAAAATATTGTTACGCTGCCTTTGGCCCCATTCGCACATCAGTCCGCAACTTAGACACCACCTCGGTGCCATCCGGATCTTGGAATGTCAGCACCTTTTGGTGTCTTCTCTTCAGAAAATATTATTGCGCTGCCTTTGGCCCCATTCGCACATCAGTCCGCTACTGACGCCATCTCACAGGCTAATGGGGCGCCCCACGCCGACTTTCAGCATTGTAGAATAACCACACCAGTACAGCAACTTGCTAGACATCACCTCGGTGCCATCCGGATCTCGGCGCCCCACTGCAGATGAAGTGCCTCTCAACTATGAAACCACCACGGTGACATCCAGATCTTGGCGCGTTGTGCTGCCTTCGGCCTATTCGCACATCGGTCCGCTACTGACGCCATCTCACAGGCTAATGGGGCGACCCACGCCGAGTTTCAGCATTGTAGGAT
This sequence comes from Lissotriton helveticus, assembly GCF_964261635.1. Classification (NCBI taxonomy): domain Eukaryota; kingdom Metazoa; phylum Chordata; class Amphibia; order Caudata; family Salamandridae; genus Lissotriton; species Lissotriton helveticus. The sequence goes on along the minus strand of NC_136070.1, from coordinate 222,015,956 downwards.
GACCACACCAGTACAGCAACTTGCTAGACATCACCTCGGTGCCATCCGGATCTCGGCGCCCCACTGCAGATGAAGTGCCTCTCAACTATGAAACCACCACGGTGACATCCGGATCTTGGCGCGTTGTGCTGCCTTCGGCCTATTCGCACATCGGTCCGCTACTGACGCCATCTCACAGGCTAATGGGGCGACCCACGCCGAGTTTCAGCATTGTAGGATGACCACACCAGTACAGCAACTTGCTAGACATCACCTCAGTGCCATCCGAATCTTGGCATCTCAACGCCTAGTGGTATCTTCCATACAAAAAATATTGTTACGCTGCCTTTGGCCCCATTCGCACATCAGTCCGCAACTTAGACATCACCTCGGTGCCATCCGGATCTTGGCATCTCAGCGCCTTGTGGTGTCAGTCAGAAAATATTGTTGCGCTGCCTTTGGCCCCATTCGCACATCGGTCCGCTACTGACGCCATCTCACAGGCCAACGGGGCGCCCCACGCCGACTTTCAACATTGTAGGATGGCCACAGAAGTGCGACAACTTACTAGACACCACCTCGGTGCCATCCGGATCTTGGCGCGTTGTGCTGCCTTCGGCCTATTCGCACATCGGTCCACTACTGACGCAAACTCACAGGCCAACGGGGCGCCCCACGCCGACTTTCAGCATTGTAGGATGGCCACACCAGTGCTGCAACTTGCTGGACACCACCTCGGTGCCATCCGGATCTTGGCGCGTTGTATTGCCTTCGGCCTATTCGCACATCAGTCCGCTATTGACGCCGCCTCACGTGCCAACGTATTTTCTCCGCATTTTATACCCTATGCCGCATAACAGGTCATGTGACTTGTTTATAAAACTTTTCATTGGTTCATTTTACTTTTGGTTTCCTAATGATGGAAGGCTTGATCATATGACCTAAAAACAACACTTTTCATTGGATGAAAACTTTTTTTTTCCCCCAAACGATGAAAGCCCCACCTTGTTTCTGGATGTTTCAGACTAAACTGGCGTCAGCATGAGAGCACCACCATCTCGTAGCTCCGTCGTGGTCATTCCGCGAGCAATCATGGCAGCCGCTCCCCACCAGAAGCCTGCAGGAGTCGGGGCCCCCAAAACTTTTGATGAATTCTCAAGGCGGAGGGGACGCTTTCGAGAATGGGGTCCAAGACCTAGCAGACAAGCGTCCGATTTCCAAGGTGTCCCAGGGCCATTTCAGTGGACCACGCCCAAAAAGGAAAGAGCCTGCCGCCATTTTGAGAGTCCTGTGGCAGCCGCCTATCGCTGCACCGCAAGAGTGGGCGCAACTCAGCTGAATGGCGGATTTTGACACAGTGGACCAAAAGCGGACGGAATGGCAACTGAAACGGTAAAGGGGCGCCCCACTAAAACAGATGAGACTCCACCTGGAGAGGCCCGTTCACGCCGCCTCCCCCGGGGCGCCCCACGCCGTTATTCGGAGCAGCATTGTAGGATACCAAAACCAGTGCGGCAACTTACTGGACATCACCTTGGTGCCATCGTTCTGCTGCCTTGGAACTATTCGCACAACAGTTTGCTACTGATGACCCACCCCCCGCGACGCCCCACGCCGTTATTTGCTGGGTGGCAACTTACTAGACATCACTTTCGTGTCATCTAGATTTCGGCGCGTTCTGCTGCCTTGGAACTATTCGCACAACAGTTTGCTACTGATGACCCACCCCCCGCCGGAAATCTGGACGTTGTGCTGCGTTGGGACTATTCGCACAGCCGACCGCTACTTCGTTGTTTTTCCCTAAAAATGTTTATATGTTATTACTATTTTTGTTTTCTTGTATATATTTATAAATTATTAAAGTTTTATAATCTTACTACTTTGTCGGAGTGCTATATATTTTTAATGTGACACATAATTGTAAAAACTTTGATGTACAAAGAGTCATCCCTGGAATCTTCCGCTTCACGCTCGGTCCCCTCCCCAATCACAATACAGGATGGTTTTCAGATAATAGCAACGCTTCTGCTGTGACGGATCTCATCGAGTGTGGGCCTTGATCTACTATAACTCCTTTGAAGAGGGGTGATTCTTTA
>NC_136070.1:219288881-219296381 GCF_964261635.1 Lissotriton helveticus | reverse complement strand
ACCCAGCCGGGGCTCCCGAGCCCAGAGGCGCAGGGGGAGCCTCCCCGGGCACCCTGCCCCGCGGCAGGACCCAGGACGGAGCCCGGGGTGGGGAGGCCGCCCTCCCCGGGGCCCCTGCAGGGGCCCCGGATGGTTCTCCTGAACCCAGCCAGGCAAGGGGAGGCTCCCTGGGCTCCACGGAACCCCTTCCCGGTCCTTTGGCAGTGCGTCAGGCCGGGGGGACACTGGGCCCAGAGCCGGGGCACCCGACCCGGGGCCCGGACCGGCCCCTGGACCCAGCCGGGGCTCCCAAGCCCGGAGGCGCAGGGGGAGCCTCCCCGGGCCCGCCAGACCCCGTCCCGAGCACCCTGCCCCGCGGCAGGACCCAGGACGGAGCCCGGGGTGGGGAGGCCGCCCTCCCCGGGGTCCTCAGGCAAGGGGGAGCCCGGGGGACGGGGCCCAGAGCCGGGGCCCCTGGCCCCAGCCGGGAGCCTGGAGGTGCAGGGGACGCCTCCCTGGGCCCTCCCCCACCACATCCAGGGCTTCCTGCCACGCGGCAGGCCCAGGGACGGACCGGGGCCAGGGCAGCATCCTGGCCCGTCCAGCTGCCAGCTTACCGCTAGGCCGTGAGGGGTCCCAGAGGACCTTGTCCATAGTAATCCGGAGGAAGGCTACCCCTCTTTCTGGGAACAAGTGCGCACCGCGAGGCTCAGGGGACCCTAGGCGCGAACGTGCCCGACTTCCTGGAGCCCTGGCTGGGATCCGGGGGGCGAATGGCACCTCATCGGGACTTCCAGGGAAAGCATTGCGGGCGACCAGATGGCCGAGGGGAGAGGGTCGACCAGATGCCCGGGACCGAAAGGACTCCCCATCTGCCCGTCCCGAGGCCTTCCCTTGCGGTCGGGCTCCTGCCTGCCCACGCAGGGCTCCAGGCCACAGCCCATCTGGTCCCCGGCAGGGGACCGCAGCCCTGGGAGGGTATCTGGGCATACCCTTTCCCCTAGTAATCCAGAGAAAAACAACCATCGGCAAGGGCCCGAGAGGCAGAAGCGTCCCCGGGCCCCTGGGGGCCCCTGGCGGCCGGGGCCCCAGGACGCCTTCCCCCTCTCAGCATGGCCGGACCTCACGGAGGTCTGTGCCTGATCAAACTCGGAGAAAAAGGACCATCAGAAAAGGGGCTGAGAGGCAGGAGCATCCCCGGGCCCCTGGGGGCCCCTGGCGGTCGGGCCCCGGGATGCCTTCCCCCTCTCAGCATGGCCGGACCTCACGGAGGTCTGTGCCTGATCAAACTCGGAGAAAAAGGACCATAAGCAAAGGGGCTGAGAGGCAGGAGCATCCCCGGGCCCCTGGGGGCCCCTGGTGGTCGGGCCCCGGGATGCCTTCCCCCTCTCAGCATGGCCAGACCTTTAGAAGTCTGCCTGATCAAACTCGTAGAAAAACGACCATCGAACTCGGAGAAAACCAACCATCTGCAAGGGGCCGAGAGGCAGAAGCGTCCCCGGGCCCCTGGGGGCCCCTGGCGGGCGGGCCCCGGGACGCCTTCCCCCTCTCAGCATGGCCGGACCTCACGGAGGTCTGTGCCTGATCAAACTCGGAGGTCTGCGCCTGATCAAACTCGGAGAAAAAGGACCATCAGCAAGGGGCTGAGAGGCAGGAGCATCCCCAGGCCCCTGGGGGCCCCTGGCGGTCGGGCCCTGGGATGCCTTCCCCCTCTCAGCATGGCCAGACCTTATGGAAGTCTGCCTGATCAAACTCGGAGAAAAACGACCATCGAACTCGGAGAAAAACAACCATCGGCAAGGGGCCGAGAGGCAGAAGCGTCCCCGGGCCCCTGGGGGCCCCTGGCGGGCGGGCCCAGGGACACCTTCCCCCTCTCAGCATGGCCGGACCTCACGGAGGTCTGTGCCTGATCAAACTCGGAGAAAAAGGACCATCAGCAAGGGGCTGAGAGGCAGGAGCATCCCCGGGCCCCTGGGGGCCCCTGGCGGGCGGGCCCAGGGACACCTTCCCCCTCTCAGCATGGCCGGACCTCACGGAGGTCTGTGCCTGATCAAACTCGGAGAAAAAGGACCATCAGCAAGGGGCTGAGAGGCAGGAGCATCCCCGGGCCCCTGGGGGCCCCTGGCAGGCGGGCCCCGGGACGCCTTCCCCCTCTCAGCATGGCCGGACCTCACGGAGGTCTGTGCCTGATCAAACTCGGAGGTCTGTGCCTGATCAAACTCGGAGAAAAAGGACCATCAGCAAGGGGCTGAGAGGCAGGAGCATCCCCGGGCCCCTGGGGGCCCCTGGCGGTCGGGCCCCGGGATGCCTTCCTCCTCTCAGCATGGCCAGACCTTATGGAAGTCTGCCTGATCAAACTCGGAGAAAAACGACCATCAAACTCGGAGAAAAACAACCATCGGCAAGGGGCCGAGAGGCAGAAGCGTCCCCGGGCCCCTGGGGGCCCCTGGCGGGCGGGCCCAGGGACACCTTCCCCCTCTCAGCATGGCCGGACCTCACGGAGGTCTGTGCCTGATCAAACTCGGAGAAAAAGGACCATCAGCAAGGGGCTGAGAGGCAGGAGCATCCCCGGGCCCCTGGGGGCCCCTGGCGGGCGGGCCCCGGGACGCCTTCCCCCTCTCAGCATGGCCGGACCTCACGGAGGTCTGTGCCTGATCAAACTCGGAGGTCTGTGCCTAATCAAACTCGGAGAAAAAGGACCATCAGCAAGGGGCTGAGAGGCAGGAGCATCCCCGGGCCCCTGGGGGCCCCTGGCGGTCGGGCCCCGGGATGCCTTCCCCCTCTCAGCATGGCCAGACCTTATGGAAGTCTGCCTGATCAAACTCAGAGAAAAACGACCATCAAACTCGGAGAAAAACAACCATCGGCAAGGGGCCGAGAGGCAGAAGCGTCCCCGGGCCCCTGGGGGCCCCTGGCGGTCGGGCCCCGGGATGCCTTCCCCCTCTCAGCATGGCCAGACCTTATGGAAGTCTGCCTGATCAAACTCGGAGAAAAACGACCATCGAACTCGGAGAAAAACAACCATCGGCAAGGGGCCGAGAGGCAGAAGCGCCCCCCGGGCCCCTGGGGGCCCCTGGCGGGCGGGCCCCGGGATGCCTTCCCCCTCTCAGCATGGCCGGACCTCACGGAGGTCTGTGCCTGATCAAACTCGGAGGTCTGTGCCTGATCAAACTCGGAGAAAAAAGGACCATCAGCAAGGGGCTGAGAGGCAGGAGCATCCCCAGGCCCCTGGGGGCCCCTGGCGGTCAGGCCCCGGGATGCCTTCCCCCTCTCAGCATGGCCAGACCTTATGGAAGTCTGCCTGATCAAACTCTGAGAAAAACGACCATCGAACTCGGAGAAAAACAACCATCGGCAAGGGGCTGAGAGGCAGAAGCGTCCCCGGGCCCCTGGGGGCCCCTGGCGGGCGGGCCCCGGGACGCCTTCCCCCTCTCAGCATGGCCCGACCTCATGGAGGTCTGTGCCTGATCAAACTCGGAGGTCTGTGCCTGATCAAACTCGGAGAAAAAGGACCATCAGCAAGGGGCTGAGAGGCAGGAGCGTCCCCGGGCCCCTGGGGGCCACTGGCAGGCGGACCCCGGGACACCATCCCCCTCAAACTCGGAGGAAAAGGACCATCGGCAAGGGGCTGAAAGGCAGGAGTGTCCCCAGGACCCTGGAGGCCCCAGCGGGCAGGCCCCAGGGCTGCCTTCCCCTGATTCAGAATCTCTGGAGGGCTGACTGACCCTCTCCCTAGTAATCCGGAGGAACATTACCCCCCTTTCTTTTAATCCGTGCACCCGAGGGGACATAGGGGACAAAAGGCACAAACGAGCCCGACCTCCTGGAGCCCTGGCTGGGATCCGGGAGGCGAATGGCACCTCATCGGGACTTCCAGGGAAGTTCGGTCATCTGGTCGCCCTATAGGAAAGCATAGCAGGCGACCAGATGGCCGAGGGGATCCGATGGCCGGGCACGAAAGAGGACACCCTGTGCCCCAACGAAGGAGTCAGCGTGCTCCGCGGCATGGCCGACCGGAGGCCCAGGGCCCCAGCTGGGCCCCAGCCATGGAGGCTCCCAGGGGCCCCGACAGGCCCTCCCACCCGGGCCCCCAGGCACTTTGACAAGCAGGGGAGGCCTGCCTGGGCACAACGGAACCCCGACCCGGGCCCGGGCCCTTGGCAGTGCAGCAGGCCGGGGGACAGGGCCCAGGGCCCGAGCACCCGACTCGGGGCCCGCCGTGGCCCTTGGATCCAGCCGGGGCTCCCAGGCCTGGAGGCGCAGGGGAAGCCTTCCCCGGGCCTGCCGGACACCGTCCCGGGCACCCTGCCGCGCGGCAGGACCCAGGACAGAGCCCCGGGTGGGGAGGCCACAGTCCCCGGGGCCCTCAAGGGCCCCGGACGGAGCTCCTGAACCCGGTCAAGCACGGGGAGGCTCCCCGGGCACCACGGAACCCCGTCCCGGGCTTTTGGCAGTGTGGCAGGCCGGGGGACAGGGCCAAGGGCCCTAGCACCCGACCAGGGGCCCGGCGCGGCCACTGGACCCAGCTGTGGCTCCCAGGGCCCGGGGCGCAGGGGAAGCCTTCCCCGGGCCCTCTGCACCCCGTCCCAGGCACCCGGGCCACGCTGCAGTCCCAGGGACGGACCCAGGTCTGGGGCGGCATCCTGGCCCGCCTATCTGCCGGCTGATGACCGCTAGCCCGACAAGGGTCCCAGAGGACCTTGTCCCTAGTAATCCGGAGGAAGGCTACTCCTCTTTCTGGGAACAAGTGCGCACCGCAAGGCTCGGGGGACCCTAGGCGCGAACGTGCCCAACCTCCTGGAGCCCTGGCTGGGATCTGGGAGGCGAAAGGCACCTCATCGGGACTTCCAGGGGAACCCGTCCATCTGGTCGCCCCATAGGAAAGCATTGGGCGAGACCAGATGGCCGAGGCGAGAGGGGCAACCAGATGACCGGGACCGAAATGACACCAGTCTGCCTGCCTGCCCCGAGCCTCCGCGGGAGGGTTCCCGTCTGCCCTTCCAGGGCTGCAGGGCACCAGGGCTCCAGGGCTCCAGGGCTCCAGGGCTCCAGGGCTCCAGGGCTCCAGGGCTGCAGGGCTCCAGGGCTCCAGGGCTGCAGGGCTCCAGGGCTCCAGGGCTGCAGGGCTGCAGGGCACCAGGACTTCAGGGCTCGGGAGCTGCGGGGCTCCGGGGTTGCAGGGTTGCTGGGCCCAGTACCCATGGAGCCCTTCCCGGGTACTTTCCCACGCCGCTGGCCGGAGGAGGGAGCCCTGGACGCCTGGGAGGTGTTGCCCGGGAACACAGCCCATCTGGTCCCCGGCAGGGATCCGCCAGCCCAAGAGGGGTCACAGAGTACCTTGTCCCTAGTAATCCGGAGGAAGGCTACCCCTCTTTCTGGGAACAAGTGCGCACCGCAAGGCTCGAGGGACCCTAGGCGCGAACGTGCCCGACCTCCTGGAGCCCTGGCTGGGATCTGGGAGGCGAATGGCACCTCATCGGGACTTCCAGGGAAGCCCGGCCATCTGGTTGCCCCGTAGGAAAGCATGGCGGACGACCAGATGGCCGAGGGCCGAGGGGAGAGGGGCAACCAGATGACCGGGACCGAAATGACACCAGTCTGCCTGCCTGCCCCGAGCCTCCGCGGGAGGGTTCCCGTCTGCCCTTCCAGGGCTGCAGGGCTCCAGGGCTGCAGGGCTCCAGGGCTCCAGGGCTCCAGGGCTCCAGGGCTCCAGGGCTCCAGGGCTCCAGGGCTCCAGGGCTCCAGGGCTCCAGGGCTCCAGGGCTCCAGGGCTGCAGGGCTCCAGGGCTGCAGGGCTGCAGGGCTCCAGGGCTCCAGGGCTCCAGGGCACCAGGACTTCAGGGCTCGGGAGCTGCGGGGCTCCGGGGTTGCAGGGTTGCTGGGCCCAGTACCCATGGAGCCCTTCCCGGGTACTTTCCCACGCCGCTGGCCGGAGGAGGGAGCCCTGGACGCCTGGGAGGTGTTGCCCGGGAACACAGCCCATCTGGTCCCCGGCAGGGATCCGCCAGCCCAAGAGGGGTCACAGAGTACCTTGTCCCTAGTAATCCGGAGGAAGGCTACCCCTCTTTCTGGGAACAAGTGCGCACCGCAAGGCTCGAGGGACCCTAGGCGCGAACGTGCCCGACCTCCTGGAGCCCTGGCTGGGATCTGGGAGGCGAATGGCACCTCATCGGGACTTCCAGGGAAGCCCGGCCATCTGGTTGCCCCGTAGGAAAGCATGGCGGACGACCAGATGGCCGAGGGGAGAGGGGGGACCAAAATGATGCCAATCTGCCTGCCCCGAGCCTCCGCGGGAGGGCTCCGGGGGCTGCAGGGCTCCAGGGCTCCAGGGCTCCAGGGCTCCAGGGCTCCAGGGAACCAGGGAACCAGGGCTCGGGGCTCGGGGCTCGGGGGCTGCAGGACTCCAGGGCTCGGGGGCTGCAGGGCTCCGGGGTTGCAGGGCCCAGGACCCATGGAGCCCTTCCGGGGTACTTTCCCACGTCGCGGGCCGGAGGAGGGAGCCCCGGACGCCTGGGAGGTGTTGCCCGGGAACACAGCCCATCTGGTCCCTGGCAGTGCACCGCTATCCTGGGAGGGTGTCCGGGCATACCATTGTCCCTAGTAATCCGGAGGAAAATTACCCCCCTTTCTTGTAATCTGTGCACTAAAGGTGACAGAGGGGACCCAGGGCGCAAACGTGCCCTACCTCCTGGAGCCCTGCCTGGGATCCGGGAGGCAAATGGCACCTCATCGGGACTTCCAGGGAAGCCCGGCCATCTGGTCGCCCTATAGGAAAGCATTGGTCGCGACCAGATGGCCGAGGCGAGAGGGGCGACCAGATGGCCGGGACCGAAATGACGCCAATCTGCCGGCTCCGAGCCTCTGCGGGGGGCTCCAGCCTGCCCTTGCAGGGCTCCGGGCATGCGGGGCTCCGGGACTGCAGGGCTCCGGGGCTGCAGGGCTGCAGGGCTCTGGGGCTCCGGGGCTCCGGGGCTCCAGGGCTCGGGGACTGCAGGGCTCGGGCTGCAGGGCTCCGGGGCTCCGGGGCTCTGGGGCTCCGGGGCTCCAGGGCTCGGGGACTGCAGGGCTCGGGCTGCAGGGCTGCAGGGCTCCGTGGCTGCAGGGCTCCCGGGCTCCAACCAGGCCGGGGAGATCAGGGAGTCTGCCCAGGCACGAGGGGCCCCTGTCCAGGGCACACGGACCCCCAGGACGCGCCCCCGTTTTCCACATTTTTTTTTTTTTTTCACTACGCGTAGTGTGCGTAGTGGCACTACGCCCAGCCCTACCCAAACTCTTACTACGCAGTGGAAAGGACTTAGCCAGCCACGCCCCCACCTGGCCCAGTCCCCGCTTCTGATCCCAGCCAGGTTGGGGGAGCCTCCCTTGGCCCGATGGACCCCATCACAGGCACCCAGACACTCGCTAGGCCGCAGGACGGGGGCTCCCGCATCACAGGGTTCTGTTAGGGGTGGGCGGAAAACTACGCGCGGACAGCGTAGTGGATGATGCCAGCCACACCTGCTCCCCGGGCCCGGTCCAAGC